>NW_026712115.1:19802625-19807625 GCF_030504385.1 Musca domestica
AGAGAGAGGGGTCCAGCGATATAAGAGAGAGCCTCTAGATCATGAAGGCTATCAAGCGGGTCTGAATAGCATTCATACTGATGCAGTCGCAGAGGTAGTTAATAATTACAGTATGAATGCCATACTCGGAGTCCACCCCCCATCCATTGCAGCTGAAGAACGTCGGCTGCCTAGGCAAACCAGGGTAGTTTTGGCCCAACTACGTTCAGGATGGTGTAGCCGTCTCAATTCGTATTGGGCACGAATTGATGAGGATGTGCGGAACGCCTGCCCAGCGTGCGATACAGGCCCGCACAACACGCTGCACTTGTTTAATTGTCCTGCCAAACCTACCCAACTCCGTCCAGAGGATCTATGGCTACAGCCCATAAAGGTAGCAGAATTTCTAAACCTGGACATTGAGGAAGAACCGGATTAGTCGGAAAAAACAACAGAACGTGTAAAACTGCTACGACAACAAGAATCAGCATACAGACTACCTTGTATGTTGGATACAGCTGGAAAGTAACTGGAAACGTTAATCAAGCCAAGACTTAACGAAATTATACACGCAGCGGGTGGTCTGTCTAGCAGGCAACACGGCTTTCGCCCGGGTAAGTCAACAATAGGCGCCCTCAGAGATGAAATCCACACTGCAGAAAGTACACAAAGTGGAAATCACTACGGATTTCGCCCGGGTAAGTCAACAATAGGCGCCCTCAGAGATGTAATCCACACTGAAGAAAGTACACAAAGTGAAAATCACTACTCTCGTCCCATCATACTGCTGGTAACATTAGATGTGAAGAATGCTTTCAACAGCTTGCGATGGGTTGACGTAGTTAAGACCCTAGATAAGATTTTTAAGATACCTGTATACTTACGTAACATAATAAGAGATTATTTAAGAAATAGAACTTTGGTGTATGACACCAAACATAGCAAAAAACCCATCCAAGTAACGTCAGGGCTGCTCAAGGCTCAATACTAGGACCGGATCTTTGGCCGTCCGCAAAATATTTAGGAATGAGGCTAGACTCCAAGCTAACCTATTTGAAGCAGATAGAGTACGCAACAACTAAAGCTGACAAAATAACAACTCAACTGGCCAACGTTGGTGGACCTCTACCAAGTAGGAGGAAAATTACTATGGAGGCAAGTAATAGTATACTGCTGTATGGTACGGAAATTTGGGCCCCAGTACTAAAAATTAAAGCGAGTAAATTGCTTTCTGTTCAAAGAACAGCAGCGTTACGGGTAACCTCAGCTTATCGCACTGTATCTGCTGATGCTGTGCTAGTTATCGCCGGAATGATTCCTATTGACTTACAGGCAATAGAGCGGTATAACATATGTCAAGCTAGGGTTCGAAATAAACAACAAGCAGAGCACGGCTGGCTGGTACAACAGAAAATGCGGAGAGGTAAATTACTACGTAACTCAGATGCTATCAGGGCATGGGTACTTTCGAAAGTACTTATACAAAATGGGCAAATGCAACGGAAGATGCAGTAAGCGCCTTTCGAATCAGCTCAAGGACGAAACGCACACCAGTGAATTCACCGATAGTAGCTGTAGAAGCTGAAGAAGCTGTGCTAATAAATGGTAAGACTCCACAGTCAACAGCAGTAGCAGAAACACTTATAGCTCCGGCTATGCACTCTCCCAAACAAGAGTACATACTGCAAATGAGAGCATCAGAGGAGGAAGCTTTAGTGAAATGCCACAAGTTGCTTCAGAAAATGAGAGAAGCAATAAATAAACAGCGGAACATTAGTAGAGACGTACAAACTGGAGTCTCTGAATTAGACGAGTTACTGGACGTAATTGCCGATTACAGAAGGAACTGGAAAGCAGCAGAGAAAGAGAGGCAAGCAAACAATCTTCAAAGAATAGAGCAAACGATGTGTTTGCCGCTGCAAATGCCTCAGTCTTCTCAATATAAGAGAAGTGCGCCAAGTCCAGTCGAAACTAATCCGGAAAAAAAGGTATAAGAAGAAGGCTGTAGATACGTCCAAGAATGCTATACCGATCCGAACACAAGATGACGCAAAATAGAAAATCGTAAGCAAGGACCGGAAGAAGAAAGCTAAGAACAGACCCGATGCGGTAATTATTAAGCCGAGCTCTGGGCACAGTTACTCAGACGTTCTTAAAAATATCAGGCAAAATGTCAGACCTGAAGAAACAGAAGTAGCTATACGATCCATTAGCAAAACCAAAACAGGGGCAATACTTTTGGTCATAGCAAAAGGTGGACAACATGAAAAATTCTGCGAGGCCATTAAAGTCACTCTTAAGGAAGCAGCTACAGTAGAGGAAAGAAAGCCTAAGGCCACCATTGAAATACAAGACCATGACACCTTGACCACTACAGAAGAGGTACAACTAGCGGTACACAATGCTACAAAAGCTGCAATCGCAGACATTGGGGTACACCTTACAGCTCAAATTATCGGGAACAAAAAAGAGCGTTACCCGTAATGGAAGCCAACAGGATCCTGGGAACAAAACGGTTGAAGGTTGGAATGACAAGCTGCATAGTGAAGTACAGAGAAGAAACTAAACGCTGTTATAGATGTTTTGGTACCGGACACAAGCAGTATGAATGCAAAGGGCCTGACAGAAAGAGTATGGATCTGTGCATCCGCTGCGGAGAAAAGGGGCACGAACTTAAACAGTGTAAAAACAAACCGAAATGTTGCATATGCGTCGAACAAAAGAAAAATAACTTAGAGCACCTTCCTGGATCCCGAAGCTGTCTCTCAAGTAAACAGCAGTAGCTATGAAAATTCTACAGCTTAATATGCATCGAGGAAAAATCGCTGACGCTATCCTTCCGCAAATAATTAGAGAGCAGGAAGTTGAAATCATGATTATCAGTGAACAATACTCAGCAAAAACATGCGGATTGTGGTTCAGGATGAATCAAAGACAGCTGCCATATGGATTACCGATAAGAAGAACATGAGCCCAAGAAACGAAGGAAATGGTTACGTCTGGAAACAGTTCGTCGATGTAACAATCATAAGCTGCTACCTTACGCCCAGTGACTGTATAGAGGAAATTCAATCGAAACTTAACGCGATAGAAGATACTGCTAGGAACATCAATGGGTTCATTATTATAGCAGGAGATTTCAACTCTCAAGCAATAGAGTGGGGCTCAGGAGTAACAAACTCAAGGGGCAGACGAATATTAGACATGACTGCCAGATTAGGTCTTGTGGTCGCAAATGTGGGATGTTCTCCAACATTTAGACGACCGGGCTGCAATGGTACCATACCTGATATCACACTGGTATCGGAAAATATGGCGAACAAAATTATTAATTAGAAAGTCCTCGAGATTTATACGGCAAGTGACCACCAATATATTTCCTATACCATTCAAGCAACCAGAGAAGCCACCACACAAAAGGTACGAGAAGGTACTCGAAAATGGAATGTCAAAAGGTTAGATAGATCCGCTTTAATAGCAGAAGTAGACAGGCAAAGTGAAACATTATCATTAGAGGGTACTGCAACTGAAGTGGTGGGCAGAACCATGCATGTAATAATCAAAGGGTGCAACAAGTCTATGCCGAAGCTAAAACCCTGGGTGGTAAACCGCCAGTATATTGGTGGAATAGCCAAGTCGCTGAATAAGGGAGGATTTGCCTCAGCCGAAGGAGGAAGTTTACAAGAGCTAAACGTAGAGGCCCCGCAAACATAGAACATGCTCAGTACAAGGAAGCAAAAAAGGCACTTCAAACTGCGATTAGAGATAGCAAAAGAAGCAAATGGGAAGAACTAAGGGAGGACATTAACAGAGATCCCTTTGGACTCGGATACAAACTAGTCATGAAGAAACTGGGAGCTCAAGCTCCAGTATATGGACTGAATGAAGAACAAATAGCAAACATTGTAAATAATCTGTTTCCCTCACACGAAATAAGGTCAGATGAACCTATTCCTGAACCCATAGATGCTCCCATATCTTTTTACGCTAGAGGAACTGCAAGCGGCTGCTAAAAAAAACTAAAAAACAATAAGGACCCAGGGCCGGATGGTGTTCCGGCGGAAGTCCTTAAGGAGATAGCTGATGCACGACCACACACATTACTGAGAACAGAGGGAATCTTCCCAGCGACTTGGAAGGAGCAGCAACTTGTGCTCATTAGCAAAGGCAAAGGAGATCCAACAGCACCGTCATCGTACAGACCACTGTGCATGCTAAGTACTGCTGGAAAATTATTTGAAAGACTGTTAAAGACCAGGATAGAAGATGCTGTGAACTTTAAAGGAGGATTGTCTAAGAGGCAACATGGCTTCAGAAGTGGAAAGTCAACAATCGGTGCAATTAAGGAAGTAGTGGATGTGTTTCCCGCTGCTCAGCAACGAAATAACTACAGCAGGCCGGTAGTACTATTAGCCACACTTGATGTGAAAAACGCTTTCAATAGCCTAAGGTGGACAGACGTTATACACGCTATGGAATCTAATTTTAAGACCCCCCAAGTATCTCATGATAGTAATAAAAAGCTACCTAAGTGGAAGAGTGCTTAATACAGTACACGCGATGGGATCATAAAGGTGCAGATAACATCAGAAGCTGCGCAGGGTTCCATCCTAGGCCCCGACCTATGGAATGTCAGCTATGATGGAATATTAAATTTAGATATGCCCGAGAACACCTTTTTAGTAGGATACGCAGATGATATTGCTGCCATCATCCAGGCCAGAACAACAGAGCTGGTATTATTGACCAGACAACATATTCCAGCAGAAATCGACATGCATGTGAACCGCAATATCTTTCGGACGCAAAAAGCCATAACGTACCTCGGTATAAGGCTCGACAAATAAATAAAAGAGGAAACCTTCGAAAAGTGGCAGGCACGCTGGCATCTAGAGACATACGGAAGATGGACAGCGAGGGTTATTCCAGACATTAAAGCATGGACAAAACGGAAGCACGGCAATGTAAACTATTTTATAACACAGATGCTCTCCGGACATGGATATTTCCGTAAATATCTG
>NW_026712115.1:19810125-19817625 GCF_030504385.1 Musca domestica
AAATGACGTGACTTGGCAACCCGTCATTTCTCTTGGCTCAGACCATCTCCCGATAATCGTCTCCATCAGCAGATCGCCCGATTTCATAACCTCTGAACGCCGCACTTTCCTTAACCATGGGAAAGCCCCCTGGCCCGAGTTCAGAGAGTTCTCCAACCTTCGCTTTAGAGAACTGCCCAATCCTTCTGATGTTCGGGTAGCTGAAAGGATTTTCCGGGACATCACCAAAGCTGCAGCCGTTCGCTATATACCTGCTGGTCGAATACCCGAGGTAAGACCAAATTTCCCAGCAGAGGCAGCGGGATTAGCGAATGAGCGTGATGAGCTCCGACGTGCCAACCCACATTTAACGACGTAACTGTGACTGATCCGAAGAAGTGCGCTGGCTGTTTTAACCGCCAATTTGTCGAGCACCCCGAGAGTGATAGGGCGAGGCGAGTACTACGTCGTATAAGAGCTCTTCCCGCCGAGGATGTACCTCTACAGTTTACGATGGGTGATGTTGCGAATGTCATCCGAAACGCTAAGTCATCTAAAGCGTTGGGCCCGGACGGAATATCAATGGTAATGTTGAAGCAACTGGATACGCCGGGAGTTGAGTATTTAACCAAAGTCCTTAACTTGTCGTTAGCCACCCACATAGTTCCCGAAGCCTGGAAAATGGCAGGGTGGTCCCGCTACTGAAGCCTGGCAAGGATGCCAGCAAAGGCGAATGATACAGGCCAATTTCGCTTTTGTCGCCAGTAGCAAAGACTCTCGAGGCCTTACTCCTCCCCAGTATCAGAGGAAGCTATTCAGTTGCTAACCATCAACACGGTTTCCGTCCACTACATAGCACTACAACAGCATTGCACGCCATATCCACACATATCAGTCGAGGACTCAACCAGAACAGGCCGTGTCACAGAACAGTAGAGGTGGCTCTCGACCTATCAAAGGCCTTTGATACGGTCAACCATGCCACGCTGTTCGAGGACGTTGAGAACACTACCCTCCGGCCAAGTTTGAAACGTTGGATAGTCAACTATATGTGTGGATGCCAGTCGTACGTGGAATTCCGGAATAAGAAGTCCAAGCCTCGTAGAGTGAAGCAGGGAGTTCCCCAAGGTGGGGTGATATCTCCGGAACTGTTTAACCTCTACCTTTCCGGAATTCCGCGCCCTCCAGACGGCATCGAGATCGTAACTTATGCGGATGATTGTACGATCATGGCGTCGGGTCCTGTAGTTGATGACATATGTGTCAGGGTGAATAACTATCTCGCGGAGCTTGCCGCCTTCTTCCACGCGAGGAATATGAAAATATCCGCCACTAAATCGACGGCCACACTATTTACCACATGGACTGCGGAGATGAGAACACAGCTGAATGTGCAGGTCGAGGGGCATATAATTCCGACCACCAACTACCCCAAAATCCTTGGGGTCACATTCGATAGCATGTTCAAGTCTTCCGCGCAAGCCACAGCTATTTGCGATAAAATGAAAAGTAGGAACAAGGTCCTCAAGGCGCTAGCCGGCAGCACTTGGGGTGCGGATAAGGAAACCTTGTTGACCTCTTATAAAGCGATAGGTCGGTCTGTAGTTAGCTATGCGGCTCCAGTGTGGTCGGCGAATACAAGTGCAACGCAGTGGAAATGTACTCAGACCTGCCAGAATGCCGCCCTGAGAACTGCAACAGGGTGCCTCCTCATGACACCTGTGGACCACTTACATGAGGAGACGAAGGTTCTTCCCTTACGTCAGCATAATCATATGCTTTCGTTGCAGTACCTGCTTGGGTGTTATCGCGGGAGTCACCCTAACCACCATATTGTGGATAGAACTCCCCCACCCAGGTGTATCAGGAAGGACCTGCACGATCTAGAGAGAGGGGTCCAGCGATATAAGAGAGAGCCTCTAGATCATGAAGGCTATCAAGCGGGTCTGAATAGCATTCATACTGATGCAGTCGCAGAGGTAGTTAATAATTACAGTATGAATGCCATACTCGGAGTCCACCCCCCATCCATTGCAGCTGAAGAACGTCGGCTGCCTAGGCAAACCAGGGTAGTTTTGGCCCAACTACGTTCAGGATGGTGTAGCCGTCTCAATTCGTATTGGGCACGAATTGATGAGGATGTGCGGAACGCCTGCCCAGCGTGCGATACAGGCCCGCACAACACGCTGCACTTGTTTAATTGTCCTGCCAAACCTACCCAACTCCGTCCAGAGGATCTATGGCTACAGCCCATAAAGGTAGCAGAATTTCTAAACCTGGACATTGAGGAAGAACCGGATTAGTCGGAAAAAACAACAGAACGTGTAAAACTGCTACGACAACAAGAATCAGCATACAGACTACCTTGTATGTTGGATACAGCTGGAAAGTAACTGGAAACGTTAATCAAGCCAAGACTTAACGAAATTATACACGCAGCGGGTGGTCTGTCTAGCAGGCAACACGGCTTTCGCCCGGGTAAGTCAACAATAGGCGCCCTCAGAGATGAAATCCACACTGCAGAAAGTACACAAAGTGGAAATCACTACGGATTTCGCCCGGGTAAGTCAACAATAGGCGCCCTCAGAGATGTAATCCACACTGAAGAAAGTACACAAAGTGAAAATCACTACTCTCGTCCCATCATACTGCTGGTAACATTAGATGTGAAGAATGCTTTCAACAGCTTGCGATGGGTTGACGTAGTTAAGACCCTAGATAAGATTTTTAAGATACCTGTATACTTACGTAACATAATAAGAGATTATTTAAGAAATAGAACTTTGGTGTATGACACCAAACATAGCAAAAAACCCATCCAAGTAACGTCAGGGCTGCTCAAGGCTCAATACTAGGACCGGATCTTTGGCCGTCCGCAAAATATTTAGGAATGAGGCTAGACTCCAAGCTAACCTATTTGAAGCAGATAGAGTACGCAACAACTAAAGCTGACAAAATAACAACTCAACTGGCCAACGTTGGTGGACCTCTACCAAGTAGGAGGAAAATTACTATGGAGGCAAGTAATAGTATACTGCTGTATGGTACGGAAATTTGGGCCCCAGTACTAAAAATTAAAGCGAGTAAATTGCTTTCTGTTCAAAGAACAGCAGCGTTACGGGTAACCTCAGCTTATCGCACTGTATCTGCTGATGCTGTGCTAGTTATCGCCGGAATGATTCCTATTGACTTACAGGCAATAGAGCGGTATAACATATGTCAAGCTAGGGTTCGAAATAAACAACAAGCAGAGCACGGCTGGCTGGTACAACAGAAAATGCGGAGAGGTAAATTACTACGTAACTCAGATGCTATCAGGGCATGGGTACTTTCGAAAGTACTTATACAAAATGGGCAAATGCAACGGAAGATGCAGTAAGCGCCTTTCGAATCAGCTCAAGGACGAAACGCACACCAGTGAATTCACCGATAGTAGCTGTAGAAGCTGAAGAAGCTGTGCTAATAAATGGTAAGACTCCACAGTCAACAGCAGTAGCAGAAACACTTATAGCTCCGGCTATGCACTCTCCCAAACAAGAGTACATACTGCAAATGAGAGCATCAGAGGAGGAAGCTTTAGTGAAATGCCACAAGTTGCTTCAGAAAATGAGAGAAGCAATAAATAAACAGCGGAACATTAGTAGAGACGTACAAACTGGAGTCTCTGAATTAGACGAGTTACTGGACGTAATTGCCGATTACAGAAGGAACTGGAAAGCAGCAGAGAAAGAGAGGCAAGCAAACAATCTTCAAAGAATAGAGCAAACGATGTGTTTGCCGCTGCAAATGCCTCAGTCTTCTCAATATAAGAGAAGTGCGCCAAGTCCAGTCGAAACTAATCCGGAAAAAAAGGTATAAGAAGAAGGCTGTAGATACGTCCAAGAATGTTATACCGATCCGAACACAAGATGACGCAAAATAGAAAATCGTAAGCAAGGACCGGAAGAAGAAAGCTAAGAACAGACCCGATGCGGTAATTATTAAGCCGAGCTCTGGGCACAGTTACTCAGACGTTCTTAAAATATCAGGCAAAATGTCAGACCTGAAGAAACAGAAGTAGCTATACGATCCATTAGCAAACCAAAACAGGGGCAATACTTTTGGTCATAGCAAAAGGTGGACAACATGAAAAATTCTGCGAGGCCATTAAAGTCACTCTTAAGGAAGCAGCTACAGTAGAGGAAAGAAAGCCTAAGGCCACCATTGAAATACAAGACCATGACACCTTGACCACTACAGAAGAGGTACAACTAGCGGTACACAATGCTACAAAAGCTGCAATCGCAGACATTGGGGTACACCTTACAGCTCAAATTATCGGGAACAAAAAAGAGCGTTACCCGTAATGGAAGCCAACAGGATCCTGGGAACAAAACGGTTGAAGGTTGGAATGACAAGCTGCATAGTGAAGTACAGAGAAGAAACTAAACGCTGTTATAGATGTTTTGGTACCGGACACAAGCAGTATGAATGCAAAGGGCCTGACAGAAAGAGTATGGATCTGTGCATCCGCTGCGGAGAAAAGGGGCACGAACTTAAACAGTGTAAAAACAAACCGAAATGTTGCATATGCGTCGAACAAAAGAAAAATAACTTAGAGCACCTTCCTGGATCCCGAAGCTGTCTCTCAAGTAAACAGCAGTAGCTATGAAAATTCTACAGCTTAATATGCATCGAGGAAAAATCGCTGACGCTATCCTTCCGCAAATAATTAGAGAGCAGGAAGTTGAAATCATGATTATCAGTGAACAATACTCAGCAAAACATGCGGATTGTGGTTCAGGATGAATCAAAGACAGCTGCCATATGGATTACCGATAAGAAGAACATGAGCCCAAGAAACGAAGGAAATGGTTACGTCTGGAAACAGTTCGTCGATGTAACAATCATAAGCTGCTACCTTACGCCCAGTGACTGTATAGAGGAAATTCAATCGAAACTTAACGCGATAGAAGATACTGCTAGGAACATCAATGGGTTCATTATTATAGCAGGAGATTTCAACTCTCAAGCAATAGAGTGGGGCTCAGGAGTAACAAACTCAAGGGGCAGACGAATATTAGACATGACTGCCAGATTAGGTCTTGTGGTCGCAAATGTGGGATGTTCTCCAACATTTAGACGACCGGGCTGCAATGGTACCATACCTGATATCACACTGGTATCGGAAAATATGGCGAACAAAATTATTAATTAGAAAGTCCTCGAGATTTATACGGCAAGTGACCACCAATATATTTCCTATACCATTCAAGCAACCAGAGAAGCCACCACACAAAAGGTACGAGAAGGTACTCGAAAATGGAATGTCAAAAGGTTAGATAGATCCGCTTTAATAGCAGAAGTAGACAGGCAAAGTGAAACATTATCATTAGAGGGTACTGCAACTGAAGTGGTGGGCAGAACCATGCATGTAATAATCAAAGGGTGCAACAAGTCTATGCCGAAGCTAAAACCCTGGGTGGTAAACCGCCAGTATATTGGTGGAATAGCCAAGTCGCTGAATAAGGGAGGATTTGCCTCAGCCGAAGGAGGAAGTTTACAAGAGCTAAACGTAGAGGCCCCGCAAACATAGAACATGCTCAGTACAAGGAAGCAAAAAAGGCACTTCAAACTGCGCTTAGAGATAGCAAAAGAAGCAAATGGGAAGAACTAAGGGAGGACATTAACAGAGATCCCTTTGGACTCGGATACAAACTAGTCATGAAGAACTGGGAGCTCAAGCTCCAGTATATGGACTGAATGAAGAACAAATAGCAAACATTGTAAATAATCTGTTTCCCTCACACGAAATAAGGTCAGATGAACCTATTCCTGAACCCATAGATGCTCCCATATCTTTTTACGCTAGAGGAACTGCAAGCGGCTGCTAAAAAAAACTAAAAAACAATAAGGACCCAGGGCCGGATGGTGTTCCGGCGGAAGTCCTTAAGGAGATAGCTGATGCACGACCACACACATTACTGAGAACAGAGGGAATCTTCCCAGCGACTTGGAAGGAGCAGCAACTTGTGCTCATTAGCAAAGGCAAAGGAGATCCAACAGCACCGTCATCGTACAGACCACTGTGCATGCTAAGTACTGCTGGAAATTATTTGAAAGACTGTTAAAGACCAGGATAGAAGATGCTGTGAACTTTAAAGGAGGATTGTCTAAGAGGCAACATGGCTTCAGAAGTGGAAAGTCAACAATCGGTGCAATTAAGGAAGTAGTGGATGTGTTTCCCGCTGCTCAGCAACGAAATAACTACAGCAGGCCGGTAGTACTATTAGCCACACTTGATGTGAAAAACGCTTTCAATAGCCTAAGGTGGACAGACGTTATACACGCTATGGAATCTAATTTTAAGACCCCCCAAGTATCTCATGATAGTAATAAAAAGCTACCTAAGTGGAAGAGTGCTTAAATACAGTACACGCGATGGGATCATAAAGGTGCAGATAACATCAGAAGCTGCGCAGGGTTCCATCCTAGGCCCCGACCTATGGAATGTCAGCTATGATGGAATATTAAATTTAGATATGCCCGAGAACACCTTTTTAGTAGGATACGCAGATGATATTGCTGCCATCATCCAGGCCAGAACAACAGAGCTGGTATTATTGACCAGACAACATATTCCAGCAGAAATCGACATGCATGTGAACCGCAATATCTTTCGGACGCAAAAAAGCCATAACGTACCTCGGTATAAGGCTCGACAAATAAATAAAAGAGGAAACCTTCGAAAAGTGGCAGGCACGCTGGCATCTAGAGACATACGGAAGATGGACAGCGAGGGTTATTCCAGACATTAAGCATGGACAAAACGGAAGCACGGCAATGTAAACTATTTTATAACACAGATGCTCTCCGGACATGGATATTTCCGTAAATATCTGTTTAAGCACGGAAAGAGTGAAACCCCTTTTTGTTTATATGAAGAGACACTTTAGACGACGCAGAACACACATTCTCTCATGCAGTCGGTGGGTAACCTACGCTCAGAAGTAGAACTGCAAACAGACGAAATTACAACGACGAATATAGCGAAAATGCTAGAATCCGAAGAAAGGTGGAATGCTGTATCCAAGTACTGCGAGCAGTTATTAAAAAATGA
Source organism: Musca domestica (assembly GCF_030504385.1). Lineage (NCBI taxonomy): Eukaryota > Metazoa > Arthropoda > Insecta > Diptera > Muscidae > Musca > Musca domestica. Next base: position 19,817,204 of record NW_026712115.1, read on the forward strand.
AAAAGAGGGACTTAGACAACCTTTAAGACATCAAAACGAATAGCGGAGCTTGGACGCAAGCTAGAAAGAAGAAGGCTTAGACGCCCGGGAGGCACTTCGAAGTAATACGTAAGTGGTGCCGAGGTGGTAGTAACTCCCAGAGAAGTTATTATTACTATTATTATTATTATTATTATTATTATTATTATATTATTATTATTATTATTATTATATTATATTAGTATTATTATATTATTATTATTATTATTATTATTATATTATTATTATTATTATTATTATTAATTATATTATTATTATTTTTTAGTATTATTATTATTATTATTATTATTTATTATTTATTATTATTATGATTATTATTATTATTATTATTATTATTATTATATATATTATATTTTATTATTATTATTATTATTATTATTATT